>NW_003163284.1:468398-506181 GCF_000004985.1 Naegleria gruberi
CTCTGTTGTTTTAATAGTAACTTTATTGATTATTAGAATGAGGTGTAACTTGTTCATCGGAAAAAGATATGTGTTGAGAAACTGTTGAGGGATGAATAGAAGGACGACGCTCTTGTTGCTGTTGTTGTAATTGTTGTAATTCAATAATTTCCTCCTCTGTCACCACTGTCTGGGCATGATGTTTATCTTTCAATAAATAGGTTTCACAAACACCCTTTCCTTTCACTTCAACACTTCTCTGTTCAAATTCAAATCCAATATCATACACTCTCTGATAGGTCGATCTGGAAATTTGAATTCTTCCTGCCATTGAAGTTGATTCCATTCGAGAAGCAGTATTGATAGTATCACCCCATAAATCATAGGCAAACTTCTTCTTTCCAATCACACCAGCAACAACTGATCCTGTATTGATTCCAACTCGAATATTCAATTGATTTTGAGGATGTTCAATATTATAATTTCTAATTACTTGAAATGTATCAATTGCAAATCTCAATGTTCTTTCAGGATGATCAGATTGTGGATTATTATGTAAACCTCCAACACAGAAATAGGCATCACCAATTGTCTTGATCTTTTCCAATGAATAAACATCTGTCAAATCATCAAATCCATTCACAATGGATGACAACATCAAAACCAATTCGCTTGGATTCATTCCACTTGACATTTTCGTAAAACCAACCATATCACTAAAGAAACAAGTAATATCACTAAATCTCTCAGCAATAAATGTCTCACCTGATTTCAACTTGCTTGCAACAGCATCTGGCAAGATATTTCTCAATAAATTTTCAGAATTTTTCTTCTCCTCCGCTAGAAGTGAATTTTGCTTCTTCTCTGGAGTGATATCTCTCATAAAGCATGAAACAACCATTGAGTTACTCTTTCCCTTGTCAGAGCTGCCAGAAATTCTCGAAACAAAGATGGTGACCATGGCTGGAAACTTTGTGGAATTCTTTCTAACACATTCCAATTCAATAACATCTCCATGTTTGACATTTTCATCAATTTCACTCTTGATTGTTTTCAAAATGTTGGACAACTTTTCACCAGAGTGCTCATCAAATAAATGCATAAAGTTTGTTCCCAGAACATCAGAAATTGACTTTCCGAACATGTTCTGAGCTGGTCCATTGAATAGAATGATATCTCCATTTTCGTTTGCTAATAGTGCACCATCTACCATTGAACTCATTAATTTCTTCAAAGAATCTTGATCTGTAGCTGAGGATTGTTTTAGCTTTCGTCCAGTCAAATAGTTCGTTCCAATAGAGTTGTACAAGGCAAAACTCTTGAGTCCATCATTTGATTCTATGAATTCTGTGGACAGATAATTCAGGAATGCTTTCATATTGGTTATTTCGTGATCATAGGTTTGGAAACTGATGAAAATCATGTATTGTAATATGAGCATTGAAGTTATACCGAAAATCAAGAATACAATTGAAATTGTAGTGGAAGGAAGAGATGTCAAACTGACCAATGTTGTGAGAAAATCTCTAAACTTGTCATAAACCATATCACACATATTAAATAGTGTTAGCAATTCTGCGAATGCTTCTTCAGATTGTGTTGAAGCATAGGAAGGATTGAAGAACTTCTCGCTCACTTGTCCTGCCAGTATTGTGAATGTAGACATGTACTTTTGAAGGCCATAACAATCTTTTAACAATTCATTACTTTGTCCAATAATTTTGTTTCCATTAGATTTCCAATTATAGTCAATGGAGGAATTGGTGCAAGTCGATAGACCAGTAATAATCTTATCTAATTTGGAGTATTTCCCAACGAGTGGTGTTGTTATTCCATCTTGGCCATAAATAACCTGATCATAAATGGTTGCCGACAAATCAATGAATTGTCTGATTTCTGTTTTCATTGTTTGCAATTGTGAATTATTCGAAACCAAAAATGGGCTGTTAATGAATTTTCCAGATGGCAATGACAAGTAAATAAACAATTCATTCAGTCTAATAGTAACTCTATGAACTGTTCTCAAAAATACACTCAGCAAATCAACATTGTAAATGGCAGATGAAGCAGTTGAAATATTCATTGAAATTTCATAATAAATCAAACCAGAAGACAACATGAAAACTGTCACAATTAGAAGTGCCAATATCAGAGAGAAGGCCTTTGGTTGCAAGAGAGGATTTTTCTTCAAGTGCTTGGCATCATCTTTTGTCTTTTCTTCTAATTTGTGATAAATTATTCCAACAAAATCTTTTGGAATTTTCTTGTACAGAGATGTGATCTTACTGAACCATGTCATCTCACTCCTTGAAATCAAAATGAAAATAACGTAAATCATCGTCATTACTGAGGAGGATGTGAAAATATAGGCCAATAAAATAATATTCAACTGGTGAGTGTTTGCTCTTTCGCTTTCCTGGAATGACTTGCAGAATTGGAGATAATTATCGGCTAAATATCTTCTATTTAAATAAA
Source organism: Naegleria gruberi (assembly GCF_000004985.1). Taxonomy (NCBI): domain Eukaryota; phylum Heterolobosea; class Eutetramitea; order Acrasida; family Naegleriidae; genus Naegleria; species Naegleria gruberi. The sequence goes on from NW_003163284.1 coordinate 470,853, forward strand.
TGTACATGAAACTGTAACTCTTTGTTGTTTCATTGTATTGCTTTTCTCCAAAGTTCAAAAATTGCTCAACATGATGCAAGAATTCTTGAGAAACTTCACTCATTGAAACATTTTTTGAGAAGGTGTTTACAAATTCAATTGATTTAGGATCTGTTGTTGAAATTGGAATTAAAATTGGACTTGCTCTCTCTGTAAAGTCATTATACATGTTACTTGTAAATTTACCAGATTGTGAATTGGAAATTAATGTTTCCAAATACCCCTTATGCTCCAAATATCGATTTCTGAAGGTTGATGTGAAATAATTCAATTCATACATTCGACTCGAGTTCTTTAACCATGATTGTCCTTCATTTGCGTAAACCTCTGTCAAGATTTGATTCATTCTTGCAACTCTTAGTAATGCACCTGGTGTTGAACCAGGAATGCAACTCTGCAATACAAGAGGAGTAGAAACAACTCTCTCATTATAAACAATACTCAGAATGAAAATGACAATTAACAAGACATGCATCAAAACTGACAAGAATAGAAAGACTGAGATTCTCAGTTTGGATTGGAATGGAGCATTGATGGCAGTTCTGAAGAAGGTTTCCTTCTTGTCAATTCCTTGATTTTCGACACCTTCGAAATCCATCTCATTCCCATTGAATTGACTTTTTCCATTTAGGGCTGAACCACTTTCATCTCTTTCAGTACTAATATCTTCATTATTGGTGGACATTTCCACATTGGATGAGGGCACAATCTTATTCTTGAATTTCTTTGCTTCGTAATATGATTGTGGATTGTGATGATTGACATTCTTTGATCTCGATTCTTCTTCTTCCATTGCAGCTGCTTCTTCAAACAATGAAGTAGATAGTTCCTTATCGAATTTGAATTCCTCAAGGTAGGACGCATAAAAACGAATCACTGTCTTATCGTGACTGTGAGCTTTGGTAAGATTGAGGAAATTCTGGTCACAGAATAGTGTTAGGACAGAAGCTCTGCTATTAATTTGTGAAAGTTTGGTTTCGTTTGGAATATCGTTCAACATTTCCTTCCAGAATGATTTATGAACAATTCGAAGCTCAGCAAGGGTTATTTCTAATTCTGTAATTGTGTTTCTTACTTCCATATTTGTCTTGGTTAGCTCGTTGAGTGTAATTTCAATTTCTTTTTGTTTTTCAGTGATAAGAACTCTCTTTAAAGTTTGATGACAATGTTTAAGAGCCTTTGCCAGTAGATAATTTGCAAATTGAGATCTGTGATCATCTTGCCAAATGTAGTTGACCAAAACACTTGAAATGAGCAACATTTCAGTATTAAGGAAGGATTTCTGCTGAGAAATGGATTTCACAAAAGCAATAGCCATTAATGGATCACTGACAATAGTCACACCGTAATGATCGGGGGAGTGATGTTTCACATTTTGCCCAATTGAAAATTGTAAAAACAACATCAAGTGTCTTAGAGATAATTGTTCACAAACAATGAAAATGGGAACTGCCTCTCTTTCAATAATGTTGTAAAGTGATAAATCTGCTCTGCTCTCAGTTATTTCACAGACACTAATCTTGGTTTTGAAAATATTTCTTATTTGTCTGCAAACAACAAGTGTGTAAATTTCCAAAGCAGTAAAAGCAAGAATGAAAAATAGAATTCCCAATCCAATACTCAATCCCATCATTCCAAGACCCAAATCACTCAACAGATTTACATTGACCAATGAGCTAATCAATACTCCAATACTAACTCCAAATCTTGCACAAACAATTCCAAAATAGAGTGAATTCATCATTCGATGATAGAATGGTAAACTGTAAATGACGAGAGGAATGTTGATAAAGCTCAAAATGAGATGAACAATCGCTCTCCCCATCATGTAATTCGGTGGAATGAAGAACATGATTAACAATTCCAATCCTATCGTGCAAATGGTTGGTGCCAATATAAAGTTATCCTTCGTCACAAAAGGAATTCCAACATTGGGTGTATTGATTGGCAATAAAAACACAGAGAAACTCCAACTCACAAATGTAATCATCATTCCAATCAAACTCATGACAATTAAAATAGTATTTGTTTTAGAATAACATTGAACTGATGGAAATCTTGACAATCCAGAAACACTTGCTGTCTGATCTTCGACATTGATTTGAATATTTGGATTACAATCAACAAAACTGCTCATAATAAATAAGGCAACTGGTCCAATAAACGATACTACTAATGAACAATACATCCCAACCTTGTCAAATATTTTGTAAATTCCTTCACATCTCTTCTTCATTCCAATAATCATCAAGATAATATTCACCAATGAAATCAATGTAAATAGGACAGAAAGTGCAATTATTCCCTCATAAGGAATGGCATCTGTTGATAAAGTGAGTGGATAATTCAATACTCTAAATACCCATCCTCCTTCAAATCCAAACGGTGAAGTATTATATTCATTATTTATGGTACTATTAGATGAAAGTATACTAGAATACTCCTGATGAGAAGTCAATGCAGGTAACCACATTCCAATCCACAACATGTATAAAAACCATAACGATATAGCCAATCTAGCCAGTCGTATCTTCCACGGGACTGTTACAGGCAAACCTTCTACATAGCTGCCTTTGCTGTTGCTAAACCTTGTGAGGGTGTTCATCCTCATCTTGCTACATAAATACATCATTGATAGATATTCATTAAAGGTTTTGAATAAGGAGCTGGCAAAAGAGGCAGAAGTTATTGAAGAACCACCATCTGATGAAGAGGTGGAAATAGATGATCTTCTGCCTAATGTTGATTCCATTCTTTTCTTGTTGTTGAATAAATTATATTCATGCCAACAGCATTGGCATTGTAGTTTTTGATAGGTTTTGCCAGGAGAAGATGTGAACCACATGTGTTGTATGAAACATGTAATATTTCCAAACTTCGGCCAATCCAAGTAGATATGAGAAGTGATGATGTTTTTGGTTTTAGTACTTTAAAGACATTCCAGTAAGATTGAAATACTAAAGCGATGATTCCTTAATGTAATAAATACAAAAGTAATTCGAATCACGATGAAGATTGTTGATCGAATCTATCCAAATGTTCTTGGCACGCCTAATATTTATCAAAATGTCTACTTTGATAAACATCATAGTTTGATTGCTTTTAAAACAAATCATGCACATTACTAAATTATTACTGCACTTGTTAATAGGAAATTAGAGCCTTCCGTCGTTCATATGAACTATTTTTGTTACATTTGATTATGAATAATACTAATATTGCTCATGTCTCTACACTTGCCTCCTTCATTGTGATATTTTTTAAATAATTAATATTAATAAATATTGAAACTTTAAAATTTTTTAACAAAAGATAAATTGTGGAAAGTAACGATTTTGATCAATCCCAACAAATTTGTTGCTGTCTCCGAAGCAAAAGAACAAATCATCACACAATATTGAAAGAACAGTAAATTTCAAGAGCGCCAAAATACAAAAGATTTTTAAAAAATTTATTGGAGCATCCAACCAGCCATAGCTTCCTTGAATTCTGTTTGATGTTGTTCAAAAGAGATGAAAGTTGTTATTTCATGTGAATGTTGGTTAGGGTAGATAGGAACAATGTGTTAATTTTAAGTGGTGTTAGCAAAGATATTGTACTAGAGCGTGTAAACTTACCATCAAATGTTATCAATCCATTTTGATCGTCATCAATTTCCTTCATCAATTCCTTGGCTTGAGTTTCGGTACCTTCTTCACCCAAAGCCTTCAAAATTTCTTTCAGTTCGACAACATCAATGACGTTGTTACCATCCTTGTCGCATTGTTTGAAAGCTGTTGTTGTTATTTAATGTATGGACCAGTAGTTAGTCATTAGTCATTATTGGTATCATCAAGATTTTACAAATTGTTGATTAAATTTTATGTTAGAACGTGATGATTGTTGTTAATAAGATTATAATCAACAGTTAAAGATATTTTGTTATTGAGAACCAAATTGTTCAATTGTGTGGAAACGCCAGAATAGAGTTATTAGAAATTTCTGTGTCGAAGAAACATACCAATACGAATTTGTTCTTGTTGTTGTTCAGAGAGTTTTTCAAATTTGCCCATTTTTTTATGATTGGTTTTTGCTTGTCAAGTTTTGACAGTGACGTCTTTTAGCCCATCAACTTCAAGAGGTGTGAAATGGCAGTTACCACTATTGATCACTGAGGCAACTGTTGTTTGAATTACCTCATTACCTGACGTTTAATTAAGAACTTTATCAATAAATCAATAATATTTCATTTATTATCATTGATTAGTTTGTGATATGTTTTCAAAGATGACAACTTAAAAGAGTGATTCTCTTTACTGTTTCAAATTCCAAATTGAAACACTTTCAAAGTAAAAGCTCTTCACATTGATTAACTCTCTTTCATTTCAATCCACCTCTCATCGTAACACCATTGAGGAAAATGATTTCAATATATCATCTGACAAAATTGTTCGAATTGAAATTAGTGATATTCATCCTGTATTACTGTTTTCTTAACAGCTCAAATTATTGATATAAATTCATCCAAACAAACAAATAATTATAACATGTTCTATTGGGGTTCAACCCATGCTCGAGTCGTAAACAATAAATTGGAATACAATTAAAGTAGTGTTACATTTCATTGATATAATACAAAGTTAATCCATTTCTGTAGTATTGATTTGAACATCTGATAAAGTTCCATTATGTAAGGATCTAAGCAATTTAGTCTTAATAAGTTTTACATTTTTGGAAAGAAGAGGATATCTAAATACTTGCAATCTTTGGTTATTCCATTCAACTACTAATAATTCCTGTCGTTTTTCATCAAGGGCGCAACCAGTTGGTTTGGTTAACTCGCTCTTTTCAATACCTGCCTCTCCAAATGAAGTAATAAATTGAAGTTTTGAATTAAAAATCTGAATTCTATCATTCATCGAATCACAAACGATAATATTGCCATTCGTTCTATCGATACAAAATCCTTCTTGACAAGCGAATTGTCCTGGTTGATTTCCATGACCATTTTCAATTTTTCTTATCAGAGAGCCATTCAACTTGGACAAGACAAGAATTCTGTGATTTTCACGGTCGGAAACTACCAAATTTCCATCAAGATCAAAATCAATATCCTTTGGTCCATCGAACTGGGTGTCTCCACTTCCTTTTGATCCAAAATCTCTAAGAAAATCACCATTCTTTGAAAGGACTACAATTCTATGGTTATCAAAATCACATATATAAATATCTTCATTGGTTGTATCAATAACCAGACCTCTTGCCCAATTTAGATTTGGATAACTTTTCCAAATCAATTTAGATCCATCATATGAATACTTGTAAACATAATTGTCGTCACAAGTGAAAATAATACTATCATCAACCTCACTCACAACCAGACATCTAGGATAAGATGATAAACTAATATGAAATTTAAATTGCCTAGTGCCCAATTCAAACACTGCAATTCTTCTATTGTACGTGTCTGTGACATAGAAGATATTCCTTTCGTGATACAGAGTCACATCCAAAGGATATGCAAAGGATGAATCTTTCGAAGTCTCACTCGTACAATACAGCGTGTCAAATCCAAGCATTGGTTTTCTCTTTACTCCACAATTAATATTCATAGGAAAGCCGTTAACAAATTTCTTATTCTCTCCAATCACAACTTGACAACAAACTGCAACATTACAGTCATCAGCAAGTAAATCCTTAATTTTATCTGGAATAGTAATCATTATTGGTATTTCCTTTGATGCTACACTCCTAGTCACTCCATCAATTTCCAATTCACTAACATCAACTTGTTGAAAGTATGATGAATATCGTTTTTCTGCAATTATGTTATTTCCACCATATTCTTCATCACCGGAAAGTCTTTCCAATGTTACAGAAATTACAATTTCATCTTCTGGAAAGCTACTCGCCAATTGATCAAATTCATCATCAGATCGAGTTGTTCCATCTTGTTGCTGCTGTTCATTAATAAAATCCAATTCTACAGTAAATTCAATATTACTTCCGCTCTTGTACTTTCGGTCCGAGGTTAGATTTTGCCATTCGATCACTCTTGGATAAATAAAAGATGATGCTGAAGAACTTTCGGAAGAAGAGATTGGGATGGCGTGGGAAATAATTTCCTCCCTTGATGACATTTTTTTTAAAATTATTAAATTTTACGCGTTATTTACTTGTTCCAAGTTCCGAACAAGACTTTATAATTTATTGTAAAGTAAATTCAACCTTTTGTGCATGGGTGGAGTTTCATTGAATGAATATCAACACCAGTATTTTGGTTTTGTAAACGAGCATTTTCAAACCAATGGTGAACATGATTGACTTTGTAGCTTAAAACCGCGGAAATATTTGATATTTTAAAAACAAAAAAAAAATCATTTTAATTAATCAGAGTTTCAAATATCAAACCCTCTTAACCCTCTCGCGATGACCAAGAACAATAACGTTGATAAACCAATCTTTGAACAAACTATTTACGATCCAATTACCCATCGTCCTGTTTTTAAAATTGTTATTAGAAAGAAGGGATTGGCCCATGTTTCATTGGAATTGTTCGATGGCATCAAGATCAGAGTGGTTGTGGTTGATGCATTGCAAAACAGATCAGGCTGGTACATGATGAAGAACAACTTTAGCGATAACAAGATGCGTGCTGAAATGACAATTTCCAAGATACTTGGTGCTTGTCAAGTTAAGTGCCCAACAAAGGCAGTGGGTGATATTATTATTGTGCTCCTTGGTCATGTTATCAAGTTGAAGACAAGGCTGGTTGTGGTTAAGAATAATTCTAATTTATCAGTGGTTCAAGCCATCTATTTGAATGGTGAAGATGAACCTCTATGGATTCCTGATGATGATGAAATGTCAGAAGAAAAAGAAGAAGAAATTAATGTTGATGGTGGATTGGAACCTGTAACAACAAACAGAAAGAAAAGAAAGCCTAGAAAGAGAGCTTCTGCTTCTGCTTCCTCTAGTTCCTCTGCTGAAACAATGATTGAAGATCAAGAGTCAAAATCTGGAACTAAAAGAAAGACCAGTGAGAAGACTAAACCAAGAAAGAAGAAGTTAGTTGCAGCTTCCTCTTCTGGTGATGATACAGGTAGTATTCAAACTTATTATTCTCAAACACTTTCTGGAAACTCTTTGTCACCACCGGTTCCTAATATTATTACACCACCAAGTGTCAATCCAATGCAAAACTTTGTTCCAATGACATCATCTGCACCACTAACTTTCAATACGGTGCAAAATTTCATCCCAACAACTCCATTAATGGATCCAAGAATCCCGAATTCTACGTATCCAACTGCCATGTCTCAAATGGCTGCCAGCAGTGCACCACCAAGTCCAAATTCCTTCCCAAATTCCCTTAATTCAGACTTTGATTTTTTGTTTGAACAAGATGATTCTTACTCAAACAGTAGAGAACAAAATGATTATTTTTAGGCATTTTCTTTGAAGTATTGTCACAAGACAATACCAAAGACAGCTGCGCTAAATAAATCACTTATATATATTTACATTATTTCTAATATTTTATTATATCAGTATTAAATTACAATTTATTAAATAATTATGGTTGAACATTCCAATCATTCTTTTCATCCCATTCTCTTACTCGAATTCTCTTTTCTTTTGTCAAGTTGGCTCCTTTCAATAGAACTGTATTAACCAAATTAGATTCCTGACTAAAGTCACGAGGTCCATAATTGCAGGTAATTGTGTATTGTGGCAATAAACCCATTCTAAGATAACATTCAGCCACAAATTCAGAACAGAATACATTAGCATCATTGGATTGAGTATTTCTCTTAATGACACATTTCAATAATTCAGATTTTGAAGTTTCGTATTTCTTATCAATGGAAATCTTCAAATAATCAACAAGTGTTGGGAATTGATCCACAATATTCTCATCCTTTGGTCTATTATCCATTGAAGGAATGTTCAATCTTCTCAAACAACACAAATCAGTTGGATCTCTTTCCAAATAATCCATAAACCACTTTCTCAATTCTACTAATTGAATTCCACCACCTTCCTTATTGTCCACAGTATCAGTTTCAGATTCTGCAACAAAAACAGTTGAAAATCTTGATGAAGCATCAACTTGAACCTTATACAATTCCAATAATTCTTTCGGTGGATTTCTAATAATAATCGACAAGTGAGACCAAGTTGATGAAAATCCCAATTGAATAGCTTTTGAGAAAGTTCCCTTTCCAGAATGCAACAAGACATCACCAGTTCTCAATTCATCATAAATATCCTCCAAATACTCTACACCAAACAAGTTATCCAATCGTTGAGATTCCTTTTCTGAAATATTTCCACTCAAAATTGATTTTAAACTTCTTCCTCTACTGGCGAAACCTCTTCCCTTCTCATTCTTGTATTCATTTAAAAAGTTGGTCAAGTCAATTTGTGGAATATTCTCAGAGAGTGAATCAACGAAACCATCATTAATTTGAAAGTTGAGAGGTTCAATTCGAATATGTAAACTTCCTTTTGGAACTCCTTGCAAGTTTAGCCACATTTCGAATGGTTTCTTCTCTTCCAATTTGAGAGTAGAAAGTGAAACTGCTATGAATCCCAATGAATCATCTCCTGTGAATTTGTCCTTATCATATAATTGACAAATTAGGACATATTGTTCTGGATTGTGATCGAGTGGAATTTCAAAAGTTTCATTCCAGACAGGATTTAATGAGTTGGAAATTACATGAGTCTTGAACTGTTCCTTCTTTTTACCTCCGAGCCAGGCAACACAGTATGGATCAGAAACGTCACCTTTTTAGTGATTGTTAATTTTGACACCTGTCAAAACTTACCATTTTTACCAGAATCAGTGTTGATCAAATTTTTAGCTTCCAAGATGGTGAGTTTCATGTGGAAGGTTTTGAAAGAGCTGAAAGTCTTGTCAACTCCAAAGTGTTTTGGTGTGATTGGCATTTTTTTTGATTGTGAATTTGATTACTGACAGCGCTCCATCTTGTTACCCAAAACGACATTTATGGCAAGGTGGTTGTTGCATGATTTTTCATTGTAATTCATTGATGATCCAAGTTTCTTCTAGAATAGTGCTCTTTCGATTTGCAATTTTATTCGAAAGGTCAGTTCTAATAAATTTCCAAAAAGGTTTCGATTAAGGTTTTTTGAGGAACTTTAACTTTCTGTAGTTGTGTCCAATATTGTAAATAAATATATATTGAAAAAAAATATTGTAAATTATAAGAAGTGATTCAACTGTTTTTCATATTTCTAAAAAGGTTTCGAATAACATTCATGATTGCCATTTTTTAAAAATCTACTTGCCAGATGTGATCATCAATTCTCCAACAGTCAAATCCAATCATTTACCGAACCAGTAATATCATGTCAAAAAAAATGTCATCAATTAAATTGATTACTGTCATTTGCTTTTTGTGCATGTTAAATGTTGTTTTTGCACAAATTCCAAACAACAAGGCTGTTATGGGAGGTAACTTGGGAGGTATGTAGAATAAGCCAAATATTTAATTTACTTTCGAATAATAGGCTTAGGTAAGTTTCGTATTATTTTACATCGAGTTTCGAATATTTTCACACAGCCGACTATTCTAATAATTTGGTTTTCATCGATGCCATGAGAACTGCTCGTTATGTAAGTGCTTTTATATATTTTTTTTAACATTCAAAGTGGGGTCAAGCAGATGCTCCATGGAACACTTTACCAGTTGACCAATACAATCAAGATTCGTATCCAGTTGGATATTCTGCTGGTACAGTTGTTTTCATTCAACCTGCAGGTACTGTCAATGGAACTTATTATTTTCAAGGTGATGGACAGTTGACAGTCGATTTGGTTGCTAGCTCAGATTGTGAATTGGTCAATTTCACATATTCAAATGGAAAGACAACTGGTTATATTGTAGTTGGTGATCAAGCTACTCAACTCATGTTAGGATTCACTCAACCAACAAACACATCTTTCCAAAACATTCGTCTAATTCGTCCAGGTTTCACCATTCAAGATGCTGACACTCTCATCTTTCTTCCAAGCTTTATTCAAGATATTAAGGATTTGAAATTGATTAGAATGATGGATTGGTGCTCTACGAATGCAAATCCAATTACAAAATGGAGTGAAAGAGCTAGATCAACAATTTCAACATTCTCAACAAGCAAAGGAATTTCATACGAAACTATAATTGCTTTGGCAAATATGCATGATAAGGAAGTTTGGGTAAATATTCCAGCAATGGTCGATGAAGATTACATTTTACAAATGGCAAAGCTTTTTAAGGAAAAATTGAGTCCAAATCGAGTTTTTTATTTGGAATATTCGAATGAAATTTGGAATTCAGGTTTCGAACAAACAGATTGGAATTTTAATTATGCAGAATATTTGGTAACTGTTGGGAATATGACTATTTTCAATTATGATCAGGTGAATAACAAGTATACTTGGGGATTTAGAAGAACTGGTTATGTGGCCTATCGTATTTCTGAAATATTTGCATCTGTTTTTGGAGAAAGCAAACGAAACACTCAATTTAGAGTTGTTTTGGCTGGTCAAGGTGCCAATTCATATATTGTTAGTCAAGGTTTACAAATGATTGAGAAATTTGGAGCTCCTTCCAAATATCTCTATGCCATCGCCTCAGCTCCATATTTCCAAATTGACAATAATTATTCTGGAACCATGTCCAAAGATGCTGTTCTAAATGAATTGGAATATCAAATGAATAGATCACCAGCTGTCTATGATTATGGTAATTACATTTGCATGGCCAAATTCTATGGCCTCAAACATATGGCTTACGAAGGTGGACCAGATACTTTCGGACCTTACAATATTCAATCTAAGAGATTGGCATCATTCGAACCAAGAATGAAACAGATTACCATTGATTTTTTGAGAAATTGGTTCAGTTATGGATTTGATGCCTTCGTGTGGTATACTGTTAGCTATGGAGGTTATGATTCACAATATGGAACTTGGGGATGGGCTGAATATATTTCAGATTCGTATAAGCCAAAGAGAGAGGGAATTCTCTATATGGTCAATAATCCAAACGTTCCTTACAATACTACTGTATTTAAACTATTTGCAGGACCAGTCAATTCAATTTTAAGCACTCCTGCTGTCAAGCATCAATTGGCTGACTCTTCTTCAAGTGCTACTGTTCTTGCCTCAGCTCAATTGGACTCTGTTTATTATTATCCAATGATTAATACTAGACGTGGTATTTATTCAGTCAGAATTGAAGCTGCCAATGTCTTGAATGGTGGAGGATATCTTGGAATTTATATGAATAATGTTAAATTAGGATCTGTTCTTTCGAATTCTGCTGTATATAATTTTACAATTCCAATTAATTCTGGAATTATTGAAAAGGGACTCAATGTTGTTACAATGGTCATTGAAACAGACAGAGCTCTCAATATTAGAACTGTCAATGTCACTCTAATTCAAGAAGTTGCTGAGCCAGTTCCAACACCAACACCAATTCCAGCACTCATTTCCACAGTTAGCAATAATGATAATAGAACAATTACAATTTCCACCTCTTCAACTCTCACCATGAACGTAATGATTGCCTTATCTGCATTATTATTCATCACTTTATTCATCCAATTGTAAATGATAATGTAATATATTTATATTTCTTACATATTTACAAATAAATAAATCACATATATTATCATGTGAACTTTGATACAACAAGTTCATTAGCGCGAGAGTGAGGACCCTTAAATCCTTCTATCTTCTTTTTGCGTTACCGTAAATTTTCTACTGTAAACAACAAATTAGAAGGGTCGCAATCAATAATCGCAAAAACTTTCACACAAAAAAAAACCTTAATAGTGTCATTAAGCACACTGAGAGAGATTGAGAGAAATGGTGCGCGTAGAACCTTCGCCTAGTCCGTTAGCTGGTGGATATTCTTCATCACCTTCCTACTCGCCGAATATGGTTGAGCCAGTAAGAAGTCATCATGATCATGGCTCGCCTTATTATACGACTGGTAATGGAGTTGGTCATGGGAATGGAAATGCTGTTTTTACTCAGCATCAGAGGTAAGTTGTGGATGGATTAAAAGTGTTGAAAAGTGTTAAGAGTTGTGGTTTCCACTAGTAATGAAGAAATAATTCGAAAGAATGATGAAATTGCATTGATAATGTTTATGTTTGGATTGGGATTTCCTCTGATATGGTTGTTATTAGCAATTCTGACAGCAAGGAATAGAGAAAAGTATGGACCTAAAGCAAGAAAGGTAAGTTTCAGATAGAAAAGTATTCGAATTGTTAAATCTTCTAGTTGGGAAAAGTTGCAATCTTTCTATTTATCATTGCTGTGATCGGTAGCGTAACAATTTCTATTTTAAGTGTTGTTTTGAGAATAGTTTTGAGACCTGTATGAAATATTCAATTTTTCCAGTTGAGTGAAAGATTACAATTAGTCCAAATTTGGAAAGTTAAAATCTTTGCAAATATCAAAAGATTTTTTCCACAAATTAGTTAATTAGCTAGTAAACAGTATATTATTGAGAATAATTGAAAAGAAAATGCATGAATGTGTTTGTTATTTGGATTGGAACATTGCCTCCCGAGAATTGCAAGATAACTTTCGTCTAGTTTCAGCAAAGATTGTTATTAAATCTGCTCTACTGGCAAACATTCAATACTATCCACAAATGGTGAGTCAATTATTCGAATGTTATCCACATGATGAAGAAGAACAAGACTTTCGAATAACCCAGACGAAACAATTACTAAAATCTGATTTGGACATTATCAAACAAGCTCTCAAGCATCACGAAACAACACTTAAACTCATCGACCTCGAACTTGCCTCTAATTTGGAAATAGTTTCACTCTCAGTTCATTACCACATCCACTCAATCAAACATGCACCAAGAATTGTTCGTTCTAATGAGAAATTTATGAAAGAATTGATTGCTAAATATCCTCAACATGGCGAACTTCTTCAATTTGAAATAAATCAAGAAACGAAAATTAAATGACATTGAATTATTTTGGAAGTTACCAAATTTGAAATTGAAAATTAAATTTTTTCTGCAATTTTTCTGTTAGATATTGCACTGATTTTTAAATTCATCTCCCATGAATTGGCAAGACAATGATAAAAACCATGCAGAAAATAATGACAGTGTCAATGGACATAATAAATAATGCCACAACAAGAGCTCACAAACTTGTTCCTGTCCAAAATCATTGTTTAAACTGGAGAGTGATGTGAGTGACATGGCCATTGGCATTGAAAATTGGATGAGAATAACGAGAATTAATAGAGGATCGTTGGCAGGCAAGATTTTCAAGTAAATTCCAACATAAACTAAACTAACTCCTATTAAAGGAAATATGATTAATTTGGTAATTAGTGAAATTACAATTGCTAATGGATGAATTTTCTTAATTTTGAATATTTTCAAAATTCCAATCAGTGTCTGTTTGAATTTTTGCAATATTGCCTGAATTCGGTTTTGATTAATTTGCCCGTTCATATTGGAAACTTCAACCGAATCGTTTTCTTCTTCATTCATCAAGGTAATTCCCAAATTTCCTCCCAAAATGATAAGAGCAGCAGGAGACACAGCTTGTGAAAACACTTTACAAATATTCTTCAATGAGGAAACAAACATTGGTGGATTCTCAATTAGAAATTCCTTAGCTGGTTTGATTAGTGCTATTACAATGGCAACAAAAATGGAAATCAAGGGAGGAGATAATAAGTTCGACAATAATTCTTTGAAATTTTCCCAATTGTTTTGAAAAAAAGTTTCAATCGTTCAATGATGGTTTGGTTGCGTTGAATTTGGTGATTTTCAGGTTGCATTTCAATGGCCAAATTTAGCTGAGAAATAGTTTCAGATTCCTCTATATGTTCTTTGATTTCAGGTATTTCTTCAAATATTTCATGTTCCAACTCATTAGAAAGTGAAATTTCATTCGAATCTTCTCTATTCTCCTCCATAATTGACTGATTTACCAATAATTCTCTTTTCAATCGAGCAGCTCCATATCTAAATGCATTAAATCCAATCGTACAAAACACAAACTCTGTAGGAATGATAAAAACCGAAAGTGTGGTCAATGCACTTTTGTGAGCTTCATCAAATGTCATTTTGTAAACTGGATTTGAAGATAAAGTTGAAACATTACACAATGCAACAATGTACACCAATGGTAAGGACACAGAAGTATGACAAACCAATGTCAAAGTCAAAACAGTTCTAGAAATATCATCCAATCGATCCTTCCAAAACCATTTCAAAAACAACAACTTTCCCAACACAATTCCCAACACTTCCAGAATGACACTGTAAAGAAAGACCATATAAATCTTTTGGAATACTTGCAAGGAAAAGCTTGTGGTTAAATTAATGAAAAACATGCAAGGAATAAAGAGATTGAACCACAACTTGGAAAGGAATCGAATTCTGTCACTATTCAAAATTTTCACTGGTTTGAATTTGGCCAAAATGAATCCGATGGAACATTCCAGAATGACTTCAATGGTAGAGCTCAAGCTGGTGAGAAATAGCACGATCAATACAGACATGGACATATTCGATCCTTCTCCTGATGATTGATTTGTGGAGTAAAGTTGTGGAAGGTTTAGGGACATTTTTTTCGAATGGTTGTGGCACTGATTATTGATTCACCCACATACCCACAAATCAGATTATTGAATATCAGTAACCTATTACACCTGTGTAATTGGTAATATAAATGGGCGATCATTGAATATTTCCAAAACCTCCACCGACAACTTCCAACTGGTCAATTACTAATTGAATGATCTTGATAGTGGATGGATTGAGAGCTGTAAAGAGTGGAATCCCTTGTGGTTATTGTTTTACAGGGGAATAGTTCCTATTTTTTACAAATATAAAAAGTACCATTAGTTTGAAATTATTGTAAAATTTTAATTTCCAAAATTAATTTGAAATTGTTTCAAAATTGAAAACTTTTCAAGCAGTGGAGGCAGAAATTGCCAAAATTACAGAAACAAATACAATAACTCCAATATTGAGTAGAATGATATAAGCCAAATACAAGTAATGTCCATAAATGGAATAACAAATTGCTGCTATTAAAAAGATGAAAGCTGTCATGAGTAGGATGAGTTGAAGAATAGTAACCTTAAGTAGAGCTCTTCTTGATGTATCTGTTTTACCCATTTCTCTAATAACCATAATGACTTTCACAGTATTGACCTGTCAAATTTCAATAATTATTACAAAACATCTGATTGGTCAACTTACTATTGAAAATATACTTTGAATAAATATTTGAGATATAAATATTGCTGCCATCACAATAAACACTACATTTCCAGAATCTCTTTCCAAAATCTTCAACCAAAACAGCGGACTAATGACACTCAAAACCACAACCATTACAAAAAAGGAAATTCCAAAGAAACAAGACAATCCATTGAAAATATACAATAAAACCTTACTGCCCTTCGATTGATGTTGTCCCTTTGTATGAATCACAGTTTTAAGAAAGATATTTCCAATAAAACACATTGCAATTAAAAGAATGGTGACAGTATTGGTAGAAAAGAAGATTTCCAATGAATAGAAACCTTGATCTAGCTCTCTCCAGTAAGATTCAATACCCACTTGTTGTCCAGTGATTGTGCTATTTTCATAAACGAACACATCTCTATATTCTTGACTAGTGACATCAAAATTAATTTTGACATGTGTTTCCATCCTATTTCTGATATTCACAACGAATGATTTGGACACAATGCAGAATATCATTCCCAGAGTCCTAAACACCAACATGATCAATGATAATCCAATCATTACCCATCTATTTCTATTAAACAATCCAAATGAGCGAGATGTCACTCGAGGGCTGTCACCAATCGAAGAATTGATTTTACTGTTTGATTTCCCCTTCTTTATGAGATATAGTGAGTAAATAACAATACCGCCTATTAAAATCATGAAAAAAACAATTGAAAATGCTAAAACTCCGAATTGACTTGCGAGATATGGATAGAACCCAAGTCAATCGTGAATAAAAGAATGGGTTGGGAAGTTGAGTTGGATAGTTGTAGAGATGTGGTAGTAGAGAGTGGGGAAGATAATTGTTGCATTTTTTTTAGAGATCTATTAGTTGTGAGTTGACATTTGGCAGTTTACTAATATGGAGACGGGAAATATTTTGATAACATGGTTAGGTTTGGAGGGTAAGAAAAGATGTATTGATCCCAACATATTTATGAATTATTGGAATGGTTTCGAATACAGTTGAAATTACAATTTCTTTTTGGTTTTTGTTTGTAACAGTTAAAGAGATATACTTTAATTTAATAATTCTCTAATAGATATCGAAGTTCTATATCGCTTTGTTTGTGAGTTAGAAAGATTAGTATTCGAAAGAGAGCTAATATTGGAAGAAGAATCACTCGTGATTGAAGGACTTGATGGAGAAGTACAAACAAGACTTGGAATGCTCTCATTAGGTAAAGGATTAATCGTAGAAGCATGACATTGTCTCATCTTACTTGGTTTCTCAATCAGTTTCTTAGAAGAAAGTGGACGATTCCTCTTATGTTAGTTTGGGAGGTGTAAACGAAACTGTTGAGACATCTGACTTGAATTTGTGATTACTAGACCTCACTACATAATCAAATTGTTGATGGAATGTAAAGAAAGGTCCATTACTCATTGGAGTTTTCGAGTATACATCTTTAGACTTGACTTTCATCTTGGGAGTGCTGTTTGTATTCGAAGAGTTATTGGAATCTTCTTGTGAAAACTCGAGAATTGTTATTTTGAGAGACATTTCGTGTTTTGATGTTGTTGTATTCTTTTCACTTTCGATTTACCAAAAGTTTCGTCTGCTTTCTAATAGAGCTTCCACACATCACAATAGGGATGTTACTAATCCTATAAAGGAAGGCGATATTTCAACTCTTCATCTTCAGAATTACTTAATAACCGGTCACTCAACATCATTAGAAACTTACTTCCCTTCCAATAACATCTCGTCACATGTAAATACTATTCGAAATGGAAAGTCAAAACGAAACTGATCTCAATCATCTAATAATGTTGCGAAACATTCAGAATTACTTAATTTGACAATTCCAATTCTGCATTTTTGCCACTGACTAATGCACTATTATGTTTCGGTCGATTTAGCCGAAAGAGTTTCATGTCGTGTAAAGAAATGATAAAATTATCAATTACCTTGTAAGAGAAACTGTGTTAGTGATTGTTCAAGGTAACACTGTTTGTTTGCAATTAACATTTATCACGAGATGAAGACATTTTGTGTGAATTAGTTCAGTTTCGTTTAGTTTCCATGTTTCAAATAAGACAACAAAATTAAAATTCTAAATAAATAATAAATTTATAATAATAATAAATTGTAAATACATGTAATAATAATAATTTTTAAAAATTATCATTCTTCATATAAATATATGTGTGAAAATTCTTCCACATTAACTTCTATTATAGGAAATAACAGAAACCAAATAAATAATTGTTCTCCAATCAAAATCTGGAAGTTCAGCCTTCACATTTACTTCCCAAGTTTCCAAAATACTAGTGAATGGTTTAGTAACAAGTTTTGCATAGACAAGACTTCCATCTGGGGACTTGATATCGATATCTACTGAACCAATTTTAAAGTTCTCTTCAGCATAGGCAATTTGGACGTTGTTCAATCCATAAATCTTGTATTTACGAAGAATAAATGTCCATTCTTGATCAATCTTGCCAAATGTCTGGAATGGAATTTCAGTATCATTTTGACAGACTGTTAAATCAACTTTTTGACCCAAACTGAAAGATGTTCCTCTTCCTTCACAGCTTCCCTTCTCATCAGCAGTCATTAAATCAATACGATATGGAATAGCCCATGATCTATACTTCATTCTTCCACTTCTATTCGAAACAGTTGTATCAGTACCATTATAAATATTAAATCTAGCCAATCCGAGATCCTTTTGCATGGTAATGATAGAACCTAATGGGAAATATTTCAAGTGGTTGGTGCTAGAACAATATTCTGGTGGAATTGAGTTGACTACACCAATAGGAATGACAATTGCCAAGACAATAATGACAACACAACAGGAAACGAGACAACCACCAATGTAAATGGCCATTCTGACCCAAGAATCACTTGCACCCATTTTGTTAACGCTGATGAATTTGTTTTTTTTTGATGTTGAAATGGATGACTTTTGGCGTTGATGTTTTTATAACGGTCATCAGTTCCTTTGTGGTCTTTTCGTATCAACAAATATGAAGGGCGAAAGGTCGGTACATGCTTGGAACAATAACGTGTGTGAACTTGTATGAAACCTATTGGAAAGAGCTGTAAGACGAAAGGAATAGAATAGATAACGATCTTGGATATTATTTGGATAGTGTGTGTCGTGGTATGTTATGGAGCAGAGTTGATTTTCAATGTTTAAAAATGTTTTGATTTTTAAATAATTATTGTGAAATTAAACTTGTCGAATATTCGGGTGACATGTGGCATGGACAAAGATTCATTTAGATTCATTTTCTGTAGTTCATGATTATAATTTGGTGAGTCTTTACAAAAAGTGTGAATAAGTTCAAATTTATTAATTTGGTGGCATTACCTAATGAATATGTTTCTATTCGAAACATTTCCAACAGGCATTTTCTAATGAGTTTCTTCAATTTTAATAACTCTTGGCATTTCAATACCATCCTGTTGCACAGATTGTTGTTGAGTAGGACAATTGCAACTTCCTGGATTTGTTGGATTAGTCGGATTAGTTGGATTTGTATTCGAATTCATGTACACAACTTGCAAATCAGGAACATAATTCTTCACATAATTAATCCAATAAGTAGTATTTGTATAAACACCAAAAGCTCCTTGTCTTCCACATCCTTGAGGTCCATACGAAACGAGGCCAATTAAACCCATCGTATAAGAGTTGCCACTTTGACGAATCCAGTGGAGAGGGCCACCACTATCTCCTTGACAACTATTGATTCTATTTCCTTCACCTACACATAATTGATATGGAGATTCCATTCCCAATCCTTGTTGATTACAGACAGATGACTGTTGAAGTGGCATGTAAGCTTTTTGAGCTTTTGAAGGTAAATCATTGGAAGAATCTGAAGTTCTACCCCATCCAGTGAGTGTTACGAGTGTTTTGAATGGGATTTGACCACCTTCAATGCCAATTCTTTGAACTCTGTTTTGGGAAGCAGTGCCGAGTGGTAAGTCACTTGTCAATTCGAGCATGGCAATGTCATTTCTGATGTATTGAGAATTGTAGTTTGGATGGACGATCTTTCTAGCTACTTTGCTAATGACACACTTTGAGGAAGGATTGGAACAATCGATATCTTGATTGGCGACACCTGCCAAAACTCTAACCTTTGACACATCCATTCCATCAACTGAAAGACAGTGAGCAGCAGTGAGAATCCATCTTGAAGCAATAACACTACCTCCACAGAAGTGTTGATACTTGACTCCATCTCTGGAATATTGTAAAGAAACTAAATGAGGAAATTGATTGTCATAATCAATGTCAGTACCACCTGCCACACTGATTCCTCTCTTGTTTAGTTCGGTTTCCTTGGAAATGACGATACATGCTAGGAGAGCACAGAAAATGATTGAGAAAATTAGTTTGTTCATTGAATTGTTTTTTTTGAGTTTCGAATGTTTTCTCTCTTTAATCGAAAGGTCGCTATTTATAGTAATTTGAAATTATCCAGTAAGAAGGATATTGTAATCCAATAATAATATCTGCACAACTTTTAAACTAATTATTAACATCCACATGGATGATCATCTGTTGTGACACAATCTAATTGAACAGTACTTGTAAATGTTTCGTATAGAGAAAGCCAAGCAAATCTCCCTTAATAAGAAAATGTGCCGTAGTGTATTAAGCGAGTATTCGTACTTTTTTGCACCTGTTAAGGTAGTAGTTAGTGTATTAGTAATGGATGATATTTAATGATATGTGAATTTCAGAATTGAAAATAAATTCCAATCTCATAATAATCGACTAACAAAAATTACTAATTATTTCTACCATGTGGATGATGTTGGAATGATCATCTTAAATTCTTGGAGTTTCATCAAGTGAAACCACTCCAAGAATCAGCACTTCCATGACAGTATTCAATTAGAAAAAAAATGAAACAAACACAAACATGTAATTTCCATTTTGAAATTAAAAGTGAGTATATTTTCCTTTTGCTCCGTAGATCAATTCTCATCCATTCTTGCCATCAATTCGGAATGTGGCAAGAAATAATAATTTGTTATGGAAGAAACAATATCAAATTTATTTGGAAAAGCTTTGAAGATCATTGGGATTTCATTCTCAAGTTGCAGTTCTTAAAAATTCAAGACTTGATCGATTGGGAAAACAATGGAAGAAATATTTCGGAAATAATTATTTCTCGTGAGAGGAAGGAGTTTAGTGATATGGTAAAACAGAGTTTGAAATATTTCGGAAATGAAGAAATTACCAAAGACCTCCAACAATATTTTGATGATGATTCATCGATACCAGAATCTATTCGAATGTATGTTGGAAAGAGAAGAAGAAATTATTTAGGAAATATGGCAAATACCCTCATGTCAAATTATATTGCCAATCTTGAATTCACTCTTTTGAGCTAGTTGTGGAATGTTTCGAATCAATACTTTGGCATCCTCTGAAAATAGAGATTATCTACTTGAGGATCCTAAAATTCGAATAATTGGCTATACTCTACTGACAAGAAATCAAGCAAACAATTATTCCAAGCAATTATTCTATTTAAATGAGTACAGAATTTACAACAAGAATTTGGTTTATGGAGTAGATCCAAAATATCTTGACCAGTTTGGTGATTCGTTCAACTCACTTCTCTCAAATGAGTCATTCCCTAAAGAATGCCACGTTTTGAGATAGGCTAATCTCTTAAACTTAAGCTTTTTGGTTAAAAATCCCAGCCCATCAAGTCACAAGAAATCAATTTATTTTGTATTTTAAAATCCAAATCCAATAAATAGCAACAGAAATCAAACAATGAATACTCAACAATTAACAATTATTAAAAAATGAATCAAAGTAAGATTAGTAAGCAACATAAAATGAAATGCAATAAGGGAACATTTCACATTATTAATCTCAATCAGTGGTCAATCACTGAAGACAGAGCTATGAAAGATTCCATTATTAAGGTCCACACTAATTCCACAATGTTTGGTAAGCATTATCAGAAGAGGGTTAAGGGCTTGACTGCTTGGGCACTTCCATATGCACATCTTAAGGATGTGTCATTTCCAAACAAGTTGGATGCACTTGATGTGAAAGATGTTGATTCGTTCCAACAACAGTTGTTGAAATACACCATTGAGAGGATTGAAAGAAAATTGGTTTTCAGAATTCAAGATGGAATCTCCAAAGTAGTTGATGGAAGACAGCATAATTTTGTTGGTGACATGTCGTTTACCCAATTCCAATTGTTTTTGAAGTATTTGGTTTCGAATTGTATGGGTGATTATTCAACTGAAGGTGATTATGTTAAAGATCATGGTGACATTACTTCATTTCTCATTCATAGCGTCGAATTCAAAACCATTCCTGGAAGAACAATGCCTCCACTTTCCACTTCTGATTGGAGTTTTCTTAAAGGGATAGATAAGCAAACGGGAGAATGTAAGCGAGGATTTGTGAGCCAGTTGAAGTTTGTATATTCCGAATATACAGGTCTAGTTCGAGCTGATATGATATACTGGACTCAAAGATACTGTGATAAATCAAATTCATGGATTTTTTGCTAATAAACTTTCAGATTGTTGCAATTCTTCATCAAAGATTGATTTTGATTCTTGAAAATTATGTCTAGCCTTCATAACTTGTTTAAGATTAATCCACAACTTTGGATTTTTGAATAAAAACCCCTCAGTAATATGTTGTACAATAAGATCCCATCTCGAATCAGAGCCCAACCCTCCATTCCTTCCCCTTACTAAATTATCCGTTGCATGATACTTTCCTAATCCTTCATTAATAAAATTCATTGCATTCTTGAGAGAATCAATTTGTCGCCAAACATCCATCAAATGATATTTCATTTGATGAAGATAATGAGGACTTTTTTCAAAAACTTCCACATAAAAAGAGCAAAATATTGATACACCTCTTTGAATTTGGATTCCCTTTGATGGATTTTTCAATACTTGTTTCACTTGTTCATCATTATAATGCAGAAAGCCTTGAACTTCTTGAAAGTTTCCCCAGAGTTTGAATATGTTACCATCCTTTGTAAATGGGTTGAGTTCATTGCCAATACCTAGCCTTTCATGAATTAATTGAATTATCTCTCTATCATTAACATTTTTACCATTAATATCAAAAAGTGGATCCTCTTGTTCATCATTGTCCTCATTTAGAAAATCATTTTCTAAGAACTCATCATCTTGAGATGAACAATGATGTTGAGAATCTATATTCATATCATTTTCATTACTTGAACAATTTTCATCATCTTGCATGACATTTTCATTATTCGAGAAAGTGGTGTTATTTTCACCACTTTGCAAATTATTGAAGAAGGAGTTGAATGGTGATTCATTACTTGGTGTATAGGTAACATTATTAGGTGTTTGATTTAGAGAATCAATAGTATTATTCACGAATGTTAGAACTCTCTCCCTGTTAATTGTGTTGGCTGATTGTTCAAATAATATCTCATCAAATTTGTCTTTTAAAGCCTCCAGGAAATATGGATAAACTTGTGTAATAGGTTGCACATATGAGGCATCAATAAAGCTAAAAGTTTTTTTACTCTTAGTGGAATCACCAGTATTGTTATTACCATTCTCTTTTGATGTTGATAGTTTCAAATAAATTGTTTGTCCACAATGCTTTTTGACTAATTTGGGTAATATTTCAACCAAAAATTCCAAAAGTCTATCATCATTAAGGCAGGTATTGTTTAACATATGTTCTAGTGTTCTCTCATCACAATGTAACAGATCAAAAATATGTTGATAATATCTCAACTTGAAATGGTTATATAATTCAATATCATAATTAGGGAAAAATGGTGTCAAACTTATTTTGTCAATAAGTGATACCTTATTAAGCTTCGTAGTACAATTACATCTCCAACATATGGGTAATTGATCGTAAAATGTTCTGTCATTTCCTAATAAATATGCATATCTGGTGGATATGTTATGTTGTTCACATAATTCTTGTTCTGCAAGAGATAATATATTAGATTCACTTGTAGTAGTGGTATTGTTAATGGTATCAATTAATTTACTTCTCATCTTTCTAGGAATCATGTTGATGATGTATTTTGTTTTCAATTTAGTATCAAGTGAAGTATCATTAATAATGGAATTCATGATAATGAGTGTGCTCACTAAATTAGAACTTTGATTTTTTGATTTAAAGGATGGATCAAGTATTTCCTTCATTGCTAATAAATCAGAAGAGCAATAATTAGCAGGATTATTGTGCATAATATGTTGAATTTCAGGAATAAATTTTGCCAACACCTCCTTATCTTGATCATCTTGGGATTTAAATAATTCCTTTAATTTAATAGGAGAAAGTAGCATCACTAGGATATCCCTTTTCAAGGAACATCCGTTTCTAGATAGTGTGATGATTCCTTTAGAATTTTCCACACGTCGATCATCCCACCATAATTTGAAGAAATCTTTGTTGTATAAATCTTGTCCAGGTTCAACACATATTTGAAGAAGTTTTAAAGCAAGACAAGGAGAAATTGCTGTAATGTTTGTTGAACAAAATGGTGTTATTTTCAAGGAATATTTGATGAATGGAATTATTGTAGCATGATATTGATTGAACTTGTAGGTTGATGGTAATTTTTCTGCAATGGATTTTGTATTATTTATTTTGTCTTTGAATCGACCATATCCATTCACTGACAAACTTGATTCCCTCCAAGCTCTAACAACTTCTGCTGCAACATCATTCTCTTCCGACACTGGTTGTTCTAACCCAACTTCTCCCATACAATACTCCAAAAATGTTTTTCCTATTCGTGATTGAGTTAAATAAACAAACATGATTTCAAACAAATCCATATTTAAAGTCTTCAAATAATTTCCAGCAAGAACAGTAAGAAACCTTTCGGATTGTAGTGGTGAATAGCTGTTGTGTTGATGAATACGATCCGTACATGTAAACTTCATATTGCTCTCAACATGTGCTGCTCGCGTCCACAGTTTTGAATGTAACTCTGGGGGAAAGTATTTAATTGGAGGGTGTATGACAGGCCTTTCACCTCCCTTGATGGCTTCTACAGTTACAACCTCAAACAACATTAGTCTTAATTCGTATTTTTTTTTAGATGTTGTATGATGAATTACTAAATCCCTAATACACCTTCCTTTTTGCTTAAAATTTTTATCTCAAAACGCGGCATTGAGGAAATTGATAGTGAAGGAGCTGGCAGACAAGTAATGAGATTCGAAATGTTGTTGGAATGGTTGTTATTTGTTTGAGGTTTTGTGAGGTGTAATCAATTTCCTAATCATTGAAAAATACGAAACTAGATGCAAGATTATTAATTACTGGTGATGCAATCTTTGAAGTCAAGTGATGTTTCGCCAATTTTACCTCCTTTATTCTTGAAATCTCCTCTCAAGACATTAAGAAAGTCATCTCGATGGCCACTTTCGTGTTTATCTCTAAAGTTTCGTACAAATTGAACACACTTT
Organism: Naegleria gruberi; assembly: GCF_000004985.1. Taxonomy (NCBI): domain Eukaryota; phylum Heterolobosea; class Eutetramitea; order Acrasida; family Naegleriidae; genus Naegleria; species Naegleria gruberi. Next base: position 495,621 of record NW_003163284.1, read on the forward strand.
CAAAACACATCATGTCAAGTACAACAACTCAATTTTTATAATTAAGACATCTCTTTGAATCTCTTATTGGAGAAACTACAACACCAAAAAAAAATGAAAGTAAAACCAATTACCACATCAGACGAATCAGACGAAATACATTCGAATATCTCAGAGCAACTCTTACAAGCCACCAAAAAAAAAAGACCCTACGAAGGATTACTTCCTCTCAATCTATTCATTGTATCAACAATTTCCCTACTCATCCTCGCAGGTTGTCTATTCGTTTGGATTGCTTCCTTCTCAGTGACCAGCAATTCCATTCAAAATTTGAATGCCAAATTTATTGATGAATCAGGTCAGAAAATTAAGAATAGTTTACATGGATATATTGATCCAATTGCAAAACTTACAAAAATGATGGCTAGAGATTGGAATTCACAAGCTGTCAATTTAACTCAATTAAGAGAATACTTGTTTCCTAAATTTGTGGAATTTGGTGCCAATGGGTGTGGATATTTCTTTAATGATACGTATTCGTATAGATATACCTATACGGTGAGTGGTACTGCAAGTAATCCAATAACTGGTAAGTTTGTTCTACTTTCGAATAGTTTCATACTAAACACTTTTGATAGTTTATGCACAACAACCGTATGGATATGTTGGAACCATAAGAGATTTAGTCAATAACAATACTGGAGAAGTAACCAAGTACAATTATCAAGTCGATACAAAACCAATTATCATGACCACTCAAGATTTTTGGATCTATCTCAATAATTCATATGTCAATTATGGATTGGATGGAGTGGTTGGTGAACCGTACAGATCTATCGGTTCTACAATGGCCATTTATTATGCAAAATGGATTTACGATCAACAATTGTACAAGGCAACCAAAACTAAACGTATTATTGGACTAGCTAAAGTCAACCTAGCTCTGGATGCAATTGTTACCTTTTTATCTCAAATTGAATTATTAGGAAAAGGATATGTTCTAGTGACACTCAATTCTGGAACTGTCATTGGTGGTTCCATAAACACAACTGTCAATGATGGGTTGACCAGTGTACATGTATTTGATTTGGAAACAAGAGGAGCAGGAAAACTAATCAAGAGGTTCTATGAGGTGAATGGCAACACTTTCAGTACATTTAAAAGTACCAATACGAAACTGAGTAGTGAAGGAGCATCATACATTGTCACTCCAATGAAATTCTCATATGAAAATTTGGAGTGGAATATTTTCTTTGTTTTATACGATTCTGATGTGAATGAACCAATGATTTTGAGTTCTTCCATAAGTATTGGTGTAACGGTGGTGATTGTCATTGTTGGTATTTGTTCTAGTTTGATAACTGGTATGATTGTTTCAAAACCAATGAAATTTTTAGAGAAACAATTCGAAAGTATTAGAATTATGGATTTGGAAGCTGTAGTTCTATCAAACAAGTCAGTGTTCAAGGAAGTTGACTCAATATTTGGAAATTTGTACGACACTGTCATGTGGCTGAAAGAAATTAAGGCCTTTATCCCAGAATATGTCTTTGAACAAATCAAACAAAACGAAACTATTAGTATCAAGAGTGAAACTGCACAAAATGCATCAGCAGCAACCAAAAAGAAACCAGAAAAGGAAGCTGATAACTTTTCTCATTCATCTTCCTCTCTTGCCAACAAGTCAAATTCTCCAACTGAGAGTTCAGGAAATAATTCCTCAGTTAAGAGCTCATTTAAAACAGCGCAGAATTTATTTAAAATGGGCTATAGTAAGAGGAATTGTGTAGTTGTCCATGTCAAATTGGAAGGATTGATTGGTGGAGGTCATGAATTCATTTCTACATTTTTCAAAGATTTCATTTCAGCAATTGCACCTGTCATTAAGGTCAATCAGGCCACTCTGCAAGTAATGAACTGTGATGAATTCCAGCTATCAATGGCTTCCAACAAGATTGAGGCTAAAGTTCTGGATAAGGCCATTGATTGTGCATTAAAGATTATTAAGGCCTCTGGAAAGGATGTATGTCCAAGAATTGGAATCTGTTACGGACCTTGTCATATTGGAAATATTGGAACAAACACATCAAGATACTATTCAGTTGTTGGAAGAGTTCCAGAGACTGCTAAATTATATGCAGAATTGGCTGGAAAGTACAATGTTAAAATAATTACTGACACAACTCAATTGCCACTAGATTCGTATATCAATAGACCATTGGATAGAGTAGAAGTGAAATCTGACATTGTAACCATTTACCAAATCATTGACAAGAAGAATACTGAAAACGATGAGTGGCTCTATGAATTAGAAAATTCAAAGAAGAATAACAAGTACCAAGATTTTAATGAAATCTTTCAATTATTCCAACCTTCCTATTGGAATGATTTCAAACAGGATCCTTTCCCTGTCATTGATAAATGCAGAGGAATATTGGAGAAATTCAAGAAGGAAGAATTCAATGAGCATAGTGATTTGTCTTGTGATGAATTGTTGGCTCTTTTCAGTAACTTGCCAAACAGTGTTCAGGTGAATGAATTGAGTACTCGACTTACAAGTTATTCGAAAAAACTCTATGTAGAACTGAAATAAATAAACATACGGTTCATTGTATGATCAATTCTATCCTGAAAAAATCAAATACAAGAGATTATAATTCAATCACAACAAATGTTAAATTTTATTAAAATAAATGCACTACCAAAGGAAATAAGCATCGTAACGCAAGTCCAACTAAAACCTCAGGGTGTGAATGCTGTAGTCTTATTAGTTGAGTATTCCATTATTTCGTGCTCAATTCTACTCCAAAGGGAATAAATAACTAATAAAACTACAGAAAGCACATCCTCTTAAGAACTTCTTCTAGGATAGCAAAACAAATTCTCCTTTCCCTATCTCATTCAAGACAATGTCTGTTCTCAACAGACCAAGTCATTGAAACATGCAATTTCTTTCTTGTGATATTCAACAGATGTTGGTGTAATACTTTCATTCGAGTAACTAGTCAAATTGCCAACATCCTTCAGCTCTACTGTAGATGTTGCATAATTAAAAACAATAAGGTTGTGAATGCTCTGCTCTGTCTTATTCTTTTGACAATAAACATTCAATTGTTCTGTGCAATTATCAATTTGAATCCACAATTCTAGTTCTCTACCAATATTGAACTCTTCTCTGAGCACGGAAAGTACACACTTCTTTTTCTTTTTGATATCTTTCAAATTAATGTAATGAGACTCCTTATCATCAGAGAGTATACAATTAACACACACCGTTCCAACCAAACTAAACGTAGTATCAAACTTTGTTCCTCTTCCATCTGATGACTTGGTCAAAACATTGAATTTGAAAGTGAAAGACTTGGTGGTTGTCCCACTCACCTTTAGATACGTATTTCGTCCATTCAATCTCTTGAAACTGTTTCCATCTTGAGCAAGGGTGGTGGATGACCCAATGGAGGAAGTTCTGTTCGAGTCTACTACTGTCAACGTACCTCTGGAAGAAGGTGAGATAGGATCATCCATAAAGTCATTATTTGTTTCCAAACCAGAACTGGAACTGGAAACAAACGCACCATATTGTTCTTCTTCTACTCTCAAAAGCTCTTCAGCACCCTGGGCTGTAAAATCAGCAGTAATATTATCCATCATGCCAGGTGGTAATTCATTGAGGAAAGTATTACAAATTCCACCTTTAAATATTTCTTGTTGGTAGGCAGAGAATGATGGTGAAATGTCTTCTTCTACTTCTTCCTCGACAATGGAGCATCTCGGAAATAGTAGTGGTGGAGAATGAGTTGTTTCATTCTTGTTCGTGCAAAGTAAATTCGCGACACTTTCATCATCATCATGATGGATAGTATTATTAGTACTACATTCACTTGTTGAATTATTCATCTTGTTGTCTATTAAATGTAGTAACTGTAGGGAGAGTTGCTGATAATACAAAGGTAGAACAAAGGAAGCCAGAGTACCGAAAGAGCTCTATGGAGGAATGAACGGTGCAAAGTAAAGACTTTTTTTTTGATGAATTTTTCCGTGATTTACAACGAGGATTATCAGCAGGTAATTTCCAGTGAAATATAGCCTGAGAGATTGCGTTCTTTTTCAGTGATTTCAAAAGGAATTGATATGATAATTTGTGGGGAGTTAGATAATGTTGTTTGGAATATGAAGAATAATTATTGATGATTCTCGTGTATCATCTATTGAATGTAATAGTAAAGTTTCATATAAATAAAATTCAAAATAGTCAATGGTGAAAATCACAAGTAAAGACAATTATTGGATAGAGAACAGATATGGAAGATGCAACTTGTGATGTTTCTGAGGTGGTTGATTTCGTCATCACGAGAATAACAAATCAAAAAAAATAACAACAAATCCTCTGTGAATGTGTGATGATTCTCGGAGTGGTTTTACATCATGAAAGCACCAAACTTTCACAGTATCATCCCAACATTATCTAAATAGTAGTAATAGTAGTAATTTTTGTTGGTGGATTATCATCATGAAATTGGAATTTATTTTTCATTATTATGGAAAATCACAAGTTGGTGTTTAATAATACGATCATTCACCAACCATCACCAATGTTGTTTTCCATTGAATATAATAATAATATTTGTGAAAATTAATTTTTAGTTTCGGAAGAATTTGAATTTGTTTAATTGGGATACTTTTTACAACAAATTAACGACAGAGGACAACCAATTACCTAGAGGACAAAGTTTTAAATTGTTAAGGGTACAATTTATCAGTTTTTCAGCATGTAGAAATTCTAAATAATAATATGAATGATAATAATAATTGGATTTTGTGAGCAAATATTGTGTAATGACTCAATTTACTTATTACTACTGAATTAAATCATCTTCACTACAAGCCACCACATCAAGCTCTTGTGCATCCAAATGTCTTCTCATTCTCAACATTAAAACTGCTGGCAAACTTCTTTCACTCCAATCTTCAAGTGAATCCAAAGAAACAACTAACAAATTTGGATTATGACCTGTCACTACACAACCAGGTTCTGGAGTGTCTATTTCAATAACATTAAAGTCACCATGTGGAGTTCCTGGAATGACTATTCCATCTCGTTGCATAATTTCTTTGGCATCTTGGATGAGTGAATTGTTAAGAGTTTCGTCTCTATCAATGAAAATGACAACAGAACCATTATTGAACATGACCCATTTCTTTCTTTCAGATGTTTGCAGAATGGATTTCCAATATTTAACCAGACTATTGATTCTTCTTGTCATTTTCTATGAATTGCTGATTCAGATGAGTTTCGTCCAAGCAATTTGAAAGTTTACATGAGAAGTTTCTTGACACCAATTTTGATTGGAGGAACAAAGATTTCACTGGATTCAATCGTTGCACAGAATATTTAATTAACCGTGTAGCCATTTTTTTGTAATATAAACTGTTACAAGCGAACCTATATTTTCAATCATTTTCAGTTCAAGATATTATCAGAATAGAATGATTTCTCATTTGGCGCCACTTTTGTCTGTTTAAAAAATATTTCTCACAAAAAAAATGCAAACACCGCTCACACACAAACTTTCACTAACCTCTTTCAACACGGAACGAAGAGAACTTCCCACTCTCGAAAATTCCAATCTCATCAATGAAAGTTCCTTTCAAATATTATCAAATTTTATTGCAAATTGTCCTCCGCAAACTGAGGAGAAAATGGATGGATACGGAGAAGCTCTTCCGGGTGAAGGACATGATGCTCTCAATTATGGATTGAATGGTTGCTTGATGAGAGTGAATGGAGCATTGAGAAATTATCAAATTTTGAATAATGTTCCACTGCAAACATTCTTTTCGTATTACATGTATGAAGATGGAAAGGATTCGAATGATGAAATTTTGAGAAATGATAAAGAAATGATTGACTTGTTCAAGGGTGGAATTGTGGAATATGTGGATTGGTTTTGTTGCTCTACCGAAACTTCACAAAGTTCAAGAAGTGAGATTAGAATAAGCAAGTTGAGTGGAGATTATTTTCATTTCGTACAATCAAATGCTTTTGGCATTGGAACTAGAACTTTTGAAACAGATCAGTATTTTGCCTTGCATTTGGTGGACTCAAAGGAAACATGTAGTACTATTCCACTAATTGAATTCAAGTCATTTTGTGGAATACAAGAAGGTTTCGTTCATCAAGCCAAAATTGAAGATATTAGAAAGTCATCAAAGATTCCTTCTGAATGGAGTATGGAAAAGTTTGTGAGATTTTTAATGCTATGCTCCAATAGTTTACATCACAACATTAAAGAATGGGAACAAGTCGATACATTTCAAACAATTTTGACTGGACGAAACGTTTCGATTATTACTGATCTACAAATTGAACAGGAAACGATCATGATTTATAGAGAGGAAGATGATTATTATGAACAATTTAGTGAGGAAGAAAGAAATCTAGTAGGATATAATTTGAATCATGGAAATCTCTTTAAGGAACAACTCTCTGGTCAATCAGTAATCGAGAAAGTATTAGAAACTTTTAGAAAGAATGAAAATTCTAACGAGTTGACCTTCTTACTGAACCTTCAACAGACCATTCATAATCTCTGTGTTAAAGCCACATTCATTGAAAAGCCAGATAATTCTCCAGTATTACAAAGAATTTCAGGTCAACTTTACAACTTTAAAAATTGTAATTCGTTTGTAATTGAAATTGGTGAATATGTCAATAATTACAGAGCTCATGCAGAGGCAATTTGTAATGTAAATGGTAAAGAGATTCCTCTCCAATTAGATAGTTCCACTGTGAATGGTTACACATTCGAAAGATTTAATTTACGAATCAAGAATTCTCAACAAGTTTTGATTGAAATTATTCGAACTCCAGAAGTTTCGAATATTGAAATAATAGATCCACAATTTAAACAAGATTTATTGGGAGAATTGAGTCAAGATGTTACAGATATGGAATTTGCTGGTTTACTCTATCATTGCCTCAAGAAAACTAATCTTTACATTACATACAGTTCATCTTTTCATACAAGTGGAAACAAACATGGATATCACGATGTTTTTGAAGAGAATACAATATTTCAAAATCGAAAAATGTTCTGGTAAGGAAGTTCAATTTGATTAACCATCATTATAATGTGTTATCGTAATCATCCGCTTTCGAATAAAGTTAACAATCTCGTCCATCAATAAATCCTTTCATCATCAAAAAAAAACAATCAACAACTGCTCAGCATCATGAAGGTTTCCACTACCGTGATGATGGCCATTCTCTTGGCCTTGGCATTGTCAACTTTCGTAGTTGCCTCAAGTCCATTTGATTCTTTGGCAGATGCCATTGTCGAAGCTATCTATGTCAGAAGATTGCCAAGATCAAACTCATACGGAAGATCCAGATCTACCAGAAGCAGTGGCAGATCTACCAGAGGAGGAAGATCCACCAGATCCACTTCTAGAAGCAGTGGAAGATCAACTCGTGGTGGTAAGTCAACTAGAGGAGGAAAATCCAACAGAGGTGGTAAATCTGGTAAATCAGGCAAATCTGGTAAATCTGGAAAATCTGGAAAATCTGGAAAATCAGGTAAATCAGGTAAATCTGGTAAGGGTAAGAAGGGTAAATCTGGAAAATCTGGAAAATCAGGTAAGGGTGGTAAATCTGGAAAATCAGGAAAGGGAAAGAAGGATAAGAAGAATGGAAAAGGAAAGAAGGATAAGAAGAATAAGAAAGATAAGAAAGACAAGAAGGATAAAAAGAATAAGAAGGACAAGAAGGACAAGAAGAATCAACAAGGTCAACAAAATGGTGAAAATCCACAACAAGAAAATGGTCAACCTCAAAATTCTGAAAATCCACAACAAGAAGCTCCACCACAACAAGAAAATGGTCAACAAAATGGAGAAAATCAACAACCAGAACAACCAGAACAATCTCAACAAGAACAACAACCACAAAATGAAGCTCAAACCATGAATAATAATGAAGGAAGTTGTGGACAACAGTAAGTATCAATGTTAATATTGTAAATTTCTAATTTTGGAAATAGATATCCATCATTCAAACAATGTGGTCAATCATGGAGTTCTCAATTAATTAGCTCCAAGTCAATCTGTAATTCTGGATGTTTAATCACTTCTTTGTGTATGGCTTTGAATGGACGTGGTAAGACAAGCATGAATCCAGGTCAATTCACACAATGGTTGAAATCAAATAGAGGATTGAGTGGTAATTATCTTGTTTGGGGTGCTGCATCCAAGTTTGGTATTTCCTATCATGGTAAGGTTAAGGGAACTTCAACTATTTCTCAAAAGCTCTGTGCTGGAAACATTGTCATTCTCAATGTCAAGAATGGTGGACACTGGGTTTTGGCCACAGGTTACGATCCAAGTACTCAAACTTTCTCAGTCAATGATCCTGGAAGTTCTACCAAGTCCAGTTATCCTGCCAGAGAAGTTGTTCAAGCTGCTATTTACAATTAAATATTTTTCATTTGGTGGCATTGCATTTTGCTAATATTTCCTTGTCATCTCAATTCGAATGGTTTATTTCAAAACTTCGAATGTTACCATTCACTTTGTAAAATTGCTCCTAATTTCATATTACAAAGACATGATTTTGATCATGATGAGTAAGGAACCTTGTTCCACTGTTCCAGGCAATTATTCGAATAAAATACTACCATAAATATAGAATATGTTGAGAAAGGTGTTTGAGGTGAACAACAAGAGCAAAACCAGAGCCAAAAGTCATATTTTGTGTGGTGGTTAAAGATTTAACTCTTTCTTCCTTATTTCAATTCAGATAGTGTGCAAAATTTGTACAACACTTCCAAATAGTCATGATATCAATCCCTCCTCATATCATGAAGTGAGGAATCATATTTATATGAAGAATAAGCTCCTTTCTTTTGTCATTTCTTTTCTCTCTATCCTCTTTAGTTGTGGATAGGATTTCCAAATCTTGAATCCTTGATTCAAACTATCAACACCATTGAAATAAAACTGTCTCATATATGTTGTCATTAAATCTGAGACTTCCTTTCGAATAGTTGAGTTTTCATCTAGAAAATAAACTTGTCCATTATACGAACAACTCCAAATGCAAAATAAGTTTTTAATCTGATTGCAGAAACTTGTTCAGCATTTCAAGCAACATACCTCATCCTTTGGATGAAGAATATGTTGAGTGAGCTTCTACCTATTGGTTTCTTTATTGTTTTATTTGGAGAAATACCATTAAAGCAGGTACCAAGGCTGAATCACCTCAAAGATGAAACAGTCCCTGAGCTTTAATACCCATTAGTATAATTACATGCTCTCAATCTTGTTTTTATTAATTTGCAATATAACATTTTGTTAATTGTTTTTTGGTGGGAACTCATTCTAGAATTCAAGTCCATTACCGTGTTGCACCTCTGTTCTTCTTCTTTCCAGTTCAACCCAAAGTAACAAAAGAACCTTGGAGTTCATTTAACCGTGATTTCTGATTCCATTTTGCCAACTGTACCATGTTATCATGATAAACTCTATAAATACGAGTCCAATAACATGACACAACCCAAAACCAACTTCAAAAAAACAAGTCAACCAACAAATGCCTCCACCACCTCCACCAAGCCATAATAGCATTATTAGTACTTCTCAAGGATTTACTCCACCACCTCCTGGAATAAACAGTTCTTTCAAAGTAGGAGGAGGCACTCCACCACCTCCTGGATCATTCTCTCCAATGATTCAAGATCCAGTTTCCATTCCAGTGATTGGAGGAAAGGTCAATAAGGTTCACACAAAAAAGTCAACAAAACAGTACATTAATGTGAGAGAAATTATTGGACCAAAAGATGTTTTCCAAGCATTGAGAATTGCTCCATCAGTTTTTAAGGAATTATTTGGAGTTTCTTATCCAAATAATTCAGAATATTTGGAAGGTCAACAAATTGCTCAAGTTGTCTTTGAAGATTTCGAATTAAATTTGATTTGGGCGAGGGATATGAGTCAAACTGATGATTCGTATGCAGTTCCATATGCCATGACTGATAGTACTCATGCCTTGTGGGAATTGTTGGGAAATAATGGTTTCGAATTGAGAGATTCGAGAAATTATCTCACCTATCAAACTAATAGAGTGAGCAGATTTAATGGAAGAATGTTGTGCGAAAGAGTATTCGAAAGAGACCTTTCCAAAATGTAGTTTATTCTTGATTCCACTTTTAACATATAAACTAAACATTTCGAATAATTATTTGCGAAGTTTATGAAATAAACGTAGTTTTACTCTCTCGGAACCTTAATGTTCTTTCGGAATTAATTTGAGACTTCAAATATTCCGAAAGGTATAAATGGGAAGTAGAATCAACAAGTGTTAAAACCATCTTTTATTACACAAAACAAAAGAAATATCCAAATGTCACAATTGTATTTTAAATCAAGAAATGAATTATCAGAGTGCTCTATTGATCAATACACCCTCCCTTTACCCTCCCTTAAAATAATGTGAAAGAACATGTTGTGAATACATAGCACGGCTATGTAATTGAGGATAACTAAATTTTTGAATAGGAATTGTATCCCTCCCTTACGATTGGCATAG
>NW_003163284.1:507428-508457 GCF_000004985.1 Naegleria gruberi
GGAGATATTTCAAAACATAAAATAAATTATATTTTCGAGATGTACTATTGATTTACAACCGATTGATATGTATTTTGTAGATTGACGATGTGGTTCTCTATATATATTCAAGATTTCCTCCTGATCTTCCAAGACAACCTTGAAATTTCACCCTTTACCTTACTGAAAGATAGAATATTCACCAAAATGTCTTAAAATTGAACCATATACATTATTTGAGATGTTGAACATGGTGGTAGAGTTGCATAGAGTGGTCATTTTCCAGATTTTCATCCATGTACACAGTTGACTAGTTGGTATGTTAGAGTTGAAATCATGAATATGAAAGTGAAAATAAACTTAATATTCTATCTCTACTCATCGAATGGAGCATTTTCATATATATATTGTTGATTGAAGTGATGTATTTGATAGAGTTGGTCTGACTTGTCTTTCTCTAAAGTCAACCATAAAATATCAACATTTACCTTTCCATGGTACCATTTCTGATTTTTATGATATGAAATTGAATTCTATATCATTATATATCATCTACATCATTTTGGTAAAGTTTCAATAGGTGGTCCTTTTCCAGATTTCCACCTTTTCAGGTTGGGTTTTTAGGTTTGGGTTTGGGTTTGGGTATGGCGAAAGGGTTTGGGTTTGGGTTTGGGTTTGGGTTTGGGTTTGGGTTTGGGTTTGGGTTTGGGTTTGGGTTTGGGTTTGGGTTTGGGTTTGGGTTTGGGTTTGGGTTTGGGTTTGGGTTTGGGTTTGGGTTTGGGTTTGGGTTTGGGTTTGGGTTTGGGTTTGGGTTTGGGTTTGGGTTTGGGTTTGGGTTTGGGTTTGGGTTTGGGTTTGGGTTTGGGTTTGGGTTTGGGTTTGGGTTTGGGTTTGGGTTTGGGTTTGGGTTTGGGTTTGGGTTTGGGTTTGGGTTTGGGTTTGGGTTGGGTTTGGGTTTGGGTTGGGTTTGGGTTTGGGTTGGGTTTGGGTTTGGGTTTGGGTTTGGGTTTGGGTTTGGGTTTGGGTTTGGGTTTGGGTTTGGGTTTGGGT